>NW_027287161.1:1549978-1562478 GCF_022747635.1 Hetaerina americana | reverse complement strand
TCTCTCTCTGTCTCTCTCTGCTCTCACGGAGATGCGGTTTCCACCCCGCTGGCCCTCCCACCCTTTCGCGAGCGGGCCGTGGAAAAGAAGTGATGCCGAGCCGCGTTACCTTTAAGTAATTGGAGAAGAGGAGGGTGGGGGGCGCACGGAGGAGGGGTGGGGTGAGGGGGATGGAAGGGGAAAGGACGCGTGCACGGCCTCGCTTTCCTCCACCACCCCTTCTGTTTTTCACGCTTTCGCGCCAAAATATTTTTTTTGTTTTTCCTGCAACACTGAATTATTTCCATCCCCCCGCTTTATCCTTCATTCACTCTCTCTCCTCCCCGTCCCTATCCACCCTCCCTTCCTTTCATGCGTCGTCGTCTATTCATATCTCCCTCTCTCCTCGTCCTTTTTGAAGTACTCGTGGATTCGGTGCGTTTTCCGTTCCATTCCCCACGACCGTTCTCCGCGATTACAGCCACAATTCCTCGCTTTGCTGAATGGCGTGGTTTCCATAATTAGTCGAAAGTATGGAAAGGATGGTGGGAAGATGGGACAATGCCTGGCCAAAAATAATAATTTGCATAAAATATCCATGAAGGAATCTTATGTTATGGCGTTTTTAAATGGCATTACATTGCTCTTTATCGGTAAGTTTACATATGTGCATATATTTAATAGAATTATTATGACTTCTTTCTTCCTGAGCTTTTGTTATTATCGCTTTTATTGCATCCGATAAAAACGATCGTTTAAACCCTTGTTCAGATACGTTTTCAAATGCTCCGGATAAAAAGACGTTGGAAGTCAAATGAAAAGTCGTATTCGCTCACGACCCGAGGATTGAAAATAATAATTACTTTTACCTTCAGATTTATCCCTTTATCAAACGCACCTGCGCCCCTAGTAGCTGAAATAATGACTATCCATGAAAATGACTAAAATATTTTACTTCTGTGTTCATTACTAATTGATGAGACTCGAACTCGAACAATTAAACGAATTGAAATTGAGCTGGATTGCATAAATTTTGATTCATTTAATTTTACACATGGTATTTTAGACCTTTAGGTAGTTTTTCTATTACGTGTACCTAATGTAGCGAACAAAAATTGAAAAAATCTTAATTACACTTTCGCCTTCTACCATTTAATCATTGGAGTAAATTCACTTTCCCTAGAATAAAAAAATGTATCCTTATACTGTTTCCTCCAGGCCCATTTTACCCTATTACTCGTACATTAATTCTCTCATATATCTAAAAACCCAACATATTTCCTTTATTATCAATGAACTCTGGATTATTTTGAAATAACTTTTCGATCCAGGTACATTCGGCAAGTTTTAATCATTGTAGTGATAAAAAAGTTGGTTGATTTAATTTATCCTTATAGAATGTCTGAGATCAGCAAACCATGGTAAAATATTTTTATTCGAGACGTAGTAACTTCATTGAGTTTGCATGTGCATATTCTCCAAAATTTAATAACTCCCTTAAAGCTCTCCTATCAACCGTCACTCTTTATTCCTTTCCTTGCGACTATTTGCCGCATCTAATGTGCACTTATAACACAATCACGTCCTCAAAGAAAAACGGATTTATCGATGTCTTGCGCACATGAGTTTGCCGGAGCGTGAAAAGGAGTGGAAAAGCCATTCCGTCAGTTGCGCTCTCCCGGAAATTGAAAAATATTCTGGGGAACATTATTAAATTTCATGAAAATATATTCGGTATGGGAAACGTTAGTAGGAGGATGAGGGAACGGTGTTTGGTCTTCCCGCGTTGAAGAAATCTGTTTATTCTGAGATTCGAGATGTGGTACGCAATCAATTCAATATTTACACTGAGCAAGTCTTCCGGTTTGCAGTGTATGCATACAATTGATGGCTTATTCATTTTACGCGTCAAACTATTATGCAAACGTATGCTCACAGAAACCTACACGAAACTTAAATGTGTTGAAAGAAACACGATGTATTTTACATCGTTTTGTATACTTGCCAAAAAATCTCTCTAGAATCGTAAAGTAGTTTTTCATGTCCAAGGGTATCCCTAATGTCTCGTTGTTAGTAGTTGTATTTAGGGCAGGCGACCGACATCTGAGGTCATTTTCGCCTTTGGGGATGGACAGGAAAGGAGGAGGGGTGGAGAGAAACCCGGTGTCGGTATTAGGCTTCTCTTAACGAAAGGCGCCAAGGGGTCCGCAAATTAACTTCCCATCCGACCGGCCTCTTACTCACTCAAAGTGTTCTCCACATAGTACCTCGACTATGGATCGAGATATCACTGAAAATATTGGACGCCGGGCCCTCTGGGTGAGAAGCCAGTACGATAGTCACCGCGCCATCTCGATCCCCGTCTCGTTGTTGGTTATGATGTTACCTGAAATCGGAATTCAATGTCATATAATGGGACTAAGTTTTTATCCATGCCTATAAGAGGCAATATTTCATTTCTTTTTTATTAAGGCTCGAAATTGACTATTATTGTAATTTCCTTTAAATTTCCCTAGTGGATAAATTATTTCTCGGTTGTACCTTAGTAACATTTCCGCGGGTGCCTCCGGCGTCTAGATTATATTTTGCCTTCAAATTACGTTCATATAACCAACAATCTTCCAGGCCACATCTCATTCGATTTCTTCATTGAAAACTTTAAAAATGAGCGACGTAAGATTTTTCTGCCGCTCTGCCAAGCAGCCACTTCAACAACCCCATCACTATTCCTCCTTTAAAAATCGTTCTGTGCAAAGTAGACTGACTCCCTGCGTAGAACGCGGCCGCTACGGCAAAGCACCCCAAGGCCTTGGCCTCCACCTCTGGCGTGCATAAAGACATGAATTCAGGGTTACAAGTACTTAAAAACACATGAATCGTGTTAGTATATTTTCGTCGTTAAAGAAAGAAACATTGGTGAGAAATGTTTTGTATGTTAAATAATACTCACAAATATTCGGTCCTGTCGACTGTTGTTCTAACTCGGTCTAAGCTAAAGAATTGATTCCTTACGGTAACCGTAGTTTCTTTCGTGTTGAGTTCAAAATCTCTGCAAGATGCTCCCTTTCTTGGACCGCCTTTGACCTGACACGAAAAAAATAGCAGAAAGCGTCACCCCTTTCTTGGCGACGTACATGTAGATATTCCCAAATGTGGTTTTCCTGAATAACCCGTGACTAAGGAAGCAGGTACAATATGCACATTAGGCAAAATTTGTGCGATTAATTCTCTGTAGAGACTGGAAAACACGTCGGTTGGCTGGTTGAAGCGAGGTTGTCTCAGAGGGATCGTCCCGGCGATAAGCCTGTTTCAAGAGAGGCGTCCGTGTCCTTCCTGGGCATTGCGATGCGAAACATTAATCTGTGGAAATTGTGGGTGGCTGGCAGTTCCCGCAAGACTCGCGGATTGCAGCCTTGGGGGACCACGCCCAAACACCTCCCCTCGCCTCCCGCCCCCGGCATCCCGCTCATGTGAAGGGGATGCAGCCGTGAGGGGCGGCGGGGACCCCCTTTTGGCTGCTGGCGCACAGGTGCGAGTGTCCCGGGGCGCGTAAGGAGGAAGAGAAGGTTGGATCCATCCGATAGCTGCAAGCATACGAGGGCAGTCGGCGATACCAACATGGCAAGGTGAGGCGCAGCGAGATGGTTTATGTGCGAATCGAATCATGCCCCGAGGATACAGTCAGTTTGTTCGGCGAGCTGGAAGTGGAAATGGCATCAGCAAATAATAACAGCATCAGCGTCTTTGAATAGACTTCCCGATGAAGATAAGGGTGCTCGCGAGCTTCTTCCCGTTGAACGATTCTCCCGATGATATCCGATTTATGTGGACTAAAGCAAACTGAAGTAATCGGCTCGAGTAGAGCATTCTCGCGAAAAATGATTTATTAATCAGCCAGAGTTATTTAGGATGGATGTTATCGAAGGTTGGAAACTCCTTGGGTGATTTCTTTTTTCTAGTTTTTTTAGAAAATATTCGTTGGCAAGGAAAAGAGAATTTAAACCTTGCGTTTCTCCCTGGAATTGTGGAGGCAAGCGGGTATCTAGTGCTGGAATCTTTCCATCATGACATTCCTCTCAACACTGAGAATGCGTGGGGTGCATAGCTCGAGCGTCCTAGATTTTCGTGAAAATTATGAATTCTAAAACCTAGCATACTCCCCTTGAATTTTCCACGTCCAAAAGGAAATGCTAATCGTTCAATCCCATCGTCAATATGCACATTTTCTGATGATATTGATTAAATCCAAAATTCATCTGATTACGTTTCTGTCCGCACTTTTCGCAATTAGTGATCCATAATTTACCAATATTTACTATTTTGAAGGTTTCTTCTCTTTGCTCATTTCAATTACTGATTCCCATTTCTCTAATTCATTGTGCGTGAAAATGGTATATCTTGTGAAAAGCATGAATGTTTTACGAATGTATTCACCGATGCACGAATGTAATTTCCCTTGTTCGTTTTCAATTTCTTTGTAATGGAATAATATCTCATGCATTTGAATAATCGGTGTAAATATAAATATTGGTGATTCATCTTCAGCGTAGGTACTCACTATTAAGTCGTTACATGGTAACTAACGACTCATCTTCCAAAAAAATCCTGACATTACTATGATAAACAAAAGAATCAATGATAAGAAGAAAAATATGCTTGTCAAGTATCAAAGAATTTCTGATGGAACAAATAAAATCTTTTATGCGGGAAAAATTAAAAATTCTCCAGCGCGTGCGTATTTGAAAAAAATTCCCTCGCGGATTCTAAAACAGAAAAATTATTGTCTTTGTTGACTTCTTTCATGACATGATTCTATTTCTGCTCCTTGCTAAGAATTGTGGGAACGAAATCCCGAAAACAATAATAAGGTATGTCATTTTGCTCTGGACAAAAACTTAATGCTAATCCTCGTTCCTCTTCTTCGGTAAAAACTTACCCTGATAAAAATGCTGGCTCTGAAAAATTTCTTTGAGCATGATCCACCGAGCGGCTCAGATCGAGAGGAAGGCCCTGGCAGTTGATTTCTGATTTGATTAGGAGTCATCACGGTGGGCTGACGCGGTGGATCTGCATCAAGCAAGCCTTTTGAGTGATGTTAAAAAACCTGCATTGACCTCCTCCCCTCAAAGATCGAGATGGTGCAGGGGCTAAAGTACTGGCTTCCCACCCTGAGGGCGCGGGTTCAAATTTCGGCGGTGTTGAATATTTTTCAGAGGTATCTCGATCCCTACTTAAGGTGGGTGGGATCCCTACTTAAGGATCCCTACTTTGTGGAGGGCACTTTGAGTGAGTAAGCCGTCCGTCGGATGGGACGTTAAACTGCGGACCCCTTGGCGCCTTTCGTAAAGAGTAGGCTAATGCCGACGCCGGGCTTCTCTCCACCCTTCATCCTTTCCCGTCCATCCCCTATGGCGCAAATGACCTTAGCTGTCGGTCGCCTCCCCTAAATACTACTACTCAAATAACGCCATTCTCCGGGTGGAAATTCCATGTCTTTGTCAAGGTATCATCTTGCCATCATGGGTAAGGCGCGGTCGTGTTTTTAAGCCATTGTTGACGAGAAAAGCAGTAATCAGACCTTCCACGATTGAGAATCTAAAGACATCGAACCGCCAAAAAGTACTTTCCTTTGACTTTCAAAAGTAATTCAACTCTTTCACGCAATCACTCAACTGATGGATTCAACGAAATAATGGAACATTTTCAAATCATGCGTTATACACCGATCAGTACAGGACACATCTTGAAAATATTTTTTTATTAATTTAAATATTATTAAATTTATACTTACTCTCAATTGAAACATCAGGTTGATTGAAAATGTAAACGTTAATGAAATGCCTGGTGAAATCTCGAACCATTCTCAATTTTCATATTGGTGGACTAATCGGGGGTTTAAATACATACATTGGAATAAAAAGATTTCTTTCCCGTATAATTTTGCAAAATAAACGTATCCTACGATGTGTACCTTACATTTGCGGCGATATTCATCATTTAATTTTGCATTCATTAGTGTTATATATTTACAAGCAATGGGACAGAGAATTTGCTATTATCGATTGCTAAAGTTCGCTGTTAGTTATTACGACCAATCATCGTCTTGCCGGAAACGTATTCCACATGATTAATGTAACACCTCGCTAAAAGGGCATCAGAGGCAAGGCAATGATTTTGTAATAAGGCATGAGATGGGGATTGCGGTCTAGATTCGACGTTATCTCGGAGTGGGGTTTGTGCGTAAACAGGGGAAATATTTGTTTTTTTTCTTTTCGTTACTGTTTCCCTCGGATGAGGCGGGTCTTAAATGAAAGACGAGCATCGGTAGGCGGGGGAGGGGAACGTGCAGCCCGTAATGAATTTTTCCTCGGTCGGAGGGGCTTTCACCGCCGCCGCGCGTGGAGTGCTCGCACACAGTCGGTTCTTCGGGCGCTTCCCCCGTCTCCGCGCGCCCGGGATTGGATTAAGGTGGGAGGGAACAAGGCAAGAGCCATGAGCAGCGCGCGGGTGGGCAAGAGAAAGAAAGAGGGGAAAGAGAAGGATTTATGCATATGAACGTGCTTTTAGGAAGCTCCTATCTGTTTTGCTTGCCGACGGATTCCGTACGAAATCCCTCGTCCCCAAAGAAAAGCAAGGAAAAATAAGCGGCGCTCCGTCGTTGGGGCTCCCTTGAATCGCTGGAAAGTTATGTATGGTGGAAAATCTTCCTTCTCTCTCCGTTAAGGTCGACCGAAGCAGGTACGGCAGCCGAAAGGATTCGCATTAGCATGGCACGGTAATGGCGTAATTAGGTATGACCTCCGCATTCTGCATTTGGGGGGATTTTGTCCCCCCTCCCTCCCCTCCCCTTTCCCCGCTCTTTATCCTGACGGGAGGAAATTAAGGGTGCGGAGAGATGATAATATTTCTCGCCGAAGGGAGCGCAGAGAAATGAGAGGAGGGAAGGAAGACAATACCCGCGCCCCAAACGCCGCACCCACTTATGCATGCCGGCTCGGTAAACGGCCCGTACGCGCGTGTCGGAAGTCAAATGGAGTAAATTAAAGTGATTTCACGGTTGAGGGAGCACATATCGCTCTACTCTATGGAGCCCTCAGGAAAGATTGCCTTTTTGGCAAGTCGCATATTGCTTAAAAATTAAAAAGTTGTTCTCAAATAAGTCGAAATTACGATCTCTAGTTGCTTGTTCTAAAGTTTGTTATGTTTTGAATATAAATTACGTAGTCGAGTTGTGCTGCCCTGCGGTTGAAACATTGCCAAAGACGACCGTTGTGAAAAGTTAATTGGCCGTATTTAGTATGAGGCCTTTGGAAAAAGATCCGTCGTAACATTGTGTTTAAAGTTTATTTTCTCGAATGGGATTTAACGAAGGAGACTTCTACTAAAGTGTGAGAAAACTGAATTCCTTCGCACAATGAACTGAATAACATTTTAAATGTATAAATGAACGCTCTGCATTTATGAGATTAATTGTTGGAGAAAGATAAATCTCAACCCCACTTTTTAAAATTTAATATATTCGTGCAGGCATTTTTTACAGCATCGCAAATGTCCATGAAATATGCACTATCAGGATGCAATATCAGGATTAAGTCAAAGTTAAAATCGAAATAGTGTTTCAAGCTGGGACATTACATATAAATAAAAATAAATAAAAAATAAAAATAAAAAGTAAAATGGATTTACCATACCGCCTTTTTTTACCCGGCGCATAGAGAGCAACTCAGTATCACTTGAGGAAAGTTGTACACTGTCGGAGTATGGAGATGCTGGGTGGGAAGAAGTTCATTCAAAGCGAACCAACTTTTAAAAGATTCCATAAGGAGCTGAAATTTATTGTCCTTCGGCTATTTTCACCACCAGAGCGTCACGTGGGTTTAAGCATCCTCCGCTTACCCCACGTCCAGGTACGGCCGGTCGAGTCCTCCGTTGCCTCAATACAGTCCTGTTATAAATTCTAAGCCTTCATGTTTTTTAATTTGATCCATAAAATCTAAGCCATATAGATACGGGCATAACCGATGAATATTTTGAAATGAATTTCGGAGATAGTCGAAGAAAAAAAAAAAGAAAGAGGATCGTTTTTCCCTCGGCGGAAAAGCAATTCAGTCGCCGCGCACCCTATGGTACGTATACCTGCGCTCTTCCGTTTAACTGCTGGGCTCTTGTCACGTACGATGGAGTTTTTATTTTACCGTGTGACCCCGCGTGATATACTCTCCTGCGTCACGGCTTACTCGCCAGCTCCCTTCATCATCGACGGTACGTTGTCACCCCGCCATCTTCCTCCCACAACCCCCTCTCACCCCCACCCCCGCCCGCCCACGCCGACAGAGGACTCTCGGTTCATTTCCGCGGGGCTACGGCGAAGACACACTCCCTCGTCCGCATCGCTCGCCATCGCCCGCCGCGGGTCATTAATTCTCCCGCGCGTGGTGGTGAAATTTTATCTCCGGCCAAGCCTCGGATCCTAAGTCCACGCTGTGCGGTGCTCCCTCGTGATCCGCCCAGCCTCCCATCCTCCTTTCATCATCCCCAGTCGGTCGTAGTTACGACCAAAGTCGCAGGCCATTTATACGCGTGAGTTTTCATTGACCTCTTGACCGGGATTTCTCCCCCTGGGAATGGGAGGTAGCACATGTTAATTGGCATGCCAGTCGTGTTAGAGGGGTTGCGTTTCATCGCGAATTGATTTATTTTTTTTTACGTTGATGACTTTCAGCCCCTTTGGTATCGAATGTCAACAAAATCCGCGGAAATAATGAAATTACGGGCACTTGAGCGGGAGAATCGCTCAAATAAAAATTTTCCGGAGTCTGGAATCCATGCTGCGGATTTAGGAAGGCGGTTGACTACCCAGCCGGCATTCAAATCTGGCCGTTTAATCTTTTGATGGAACACAAATATCTTCCGCGCCCTTCCTCCGTAAACTGAATAGAAATATGTGTTCAGTAATCTTCCCTCGCAGTTACGTTTAACTTTCGCAACTGTATTAAATTAGCAGGAAATGCTCGCCGGCAATTTATAACTATTGCTCTTTTTATGTTCCGTATTGCTCTTTTTCTCTCCCTCTCTCTTTTCCTGTTTCTCATTTCCCCTTTCCCCTTTCACCCCCCCCCGCATTCCTTCCACCCTACCTCTCTCTATCATTTTATCCCGTTGATACATCCCTAGGGAAGAAAACCGTTGCTCGCTTACCTAATAAGACGGAGGTCTTGAACAGATAGCTTCCGCCTCATACTCCTTTCTATATCGTCTCCAAAGCCGTATTAAATGCAAACGTCTTCGGAATGTTTCATCCTTCTAAAGGGTTAATAGTATGTATATTCGGATGGAAGATGTAATCTATACTGGGAATAGGTGTGTTGAAAACGGAAAAGGAAGGTTCGAAATTTAAATTTCAGTGCTGAGAAAATTGAGATGTGTAAAGATATAAACAAGTTCTGATGGTCAAATATAATGAAGATCTCTGAGAATGAGTATCTCTTTTAAGACGTAAAATCTGCCTCTCACCTATTTCATCTTCGTGAAAATTATCGATTCACGCAATAACTTGGGTAAAAATTAAAATAACTTTTAAAATAATTCGAAACAAGTACAATTTGTTGCACATATCCTTCGTGGAAAGTATGTTTTTAAAAAGTACGTAAATAGAATAGTTTGAGGCGTCACTTTGTGAAAGCGATTCATATCGGAAAAGAAAATACTTTGTTCTTCCACACACACACACAAACATACGTGTGTGCGTGTGTGTGTTTGGGCGGACGAACAAAGTATTTTCTTTTCCGAAGTACGTACAAATAATGAAAAAAGAAATATAATAATTTTTCTTTTAGCTATGTCTTTGAGTTTTTTTGCTATCCGTACTTATTTTGACGATTTATAAATTATTGTTAAAATATAGATTCATGTACCATATGATATTAACAAATGATACAGGGATATGGTGCTATTATAGTAAGAAAAAGAACAGGAAAATTAATTATTCTGAAGATTAGTTTGATAAATGGGCGAGTTATTCGTTAGGTTTGAAGCGATGAGTATCATTTATATCGAGTTCGTACGTCCATCAATGCAATCAATTGAGCCCGAGATTGGTTTTTAATCGTTAATATTAGCTGCTCTCTAGACTGCGCAATACCCAATCACGTAACGGGGACTAGTTCCTTCCCTTAAGCCAACTGTCGTTTCCCACGAAGTTTTAGTCCGAAAAATTGTAGATATTTTCAAAGCATTGTTAAAAGGATTCCACCGGGATTGATGCGTGGTTGCACTTTGGCTGATGGACTCGACATCATTCCATAATGAGGTACTTCGATAGCCAAGATTTATTGAAAAATAACCAACACGGGTTCCGTAAAGGTAGATCCTGCGAAACTCAACTCACACTTTTTGTTCATGATATAATGCATTCCGGTGAAATTAATATAGTATACTAGTTGATGTGATATTCCTAGACTTTAAAAAAGCTCTGGATAAAGTCCCTCATTGCAAGTTACTCGCGAAGTTGGAAACTTATGGAATACATGGGAGTATTATATGCTGGGTTAGACAATTTTTTTTAAATCGCGTTCAAACAGGTGTCCTGGACGGGGTATCATCCGATACTGTCAAGGTCACGTCGGGTGTACCACAGGGAGATTTCATAAGCCCCCTCTTGTATCTTATTTACATAAATGACCTCAGTACCGTGGTTAATAGAAGGCTCCGTCTTTTTGCTGACGGTGCGGTGATTAATGGGGACATTCGAAGTCGCGAAGACAGAGTCGCGTTAGCTAACGACCTAAATGCAATCCAGACTTGGTGCGATACATGGCAATTGGAATTCAATTTGAAAAAATGCGTAGTAATACATTTTTGGGAAAAGAGTAATTCCCTCCCATTTAGTTACATAGTGAAGCAAACAGAAATCACGAAGGTATATTCCTTTAAATACTTGGGTGTAACAATTACTCACGATCTGTCCCAGGGAAAGCACATACGGGAAATATGCGGTCGTGTTAATAAAAAATTGAGATTTGTAAAAAGAGAGCTGGGTAAATGTGACGAAAAAGTGAAGGAACGATGTTTTCTTGCCCTAGTCAGGCCCCACCTAGAGTATGCTGCCAGTATATGGGATCCTCAAAAGATAAATTTGATTTCGGAATTAGATCGAGTTCAGCGGAGGGGGGCTAGATTTGTCAAAAATTGTTATGACCAACGCAGTAGCGTAACTACTTTGCTAGAAAATTTAAGCTGGGATTCCCTTAAACAGCGGCGTTTACAATATAGATTAAACTTATTATAAATATTTGAATATGGGTCCTTTTCCGATGACATCAAGAGCAGAATACGAATCCCAACGCATTACGGGCGGAGGGATCACGAATGTAAGATTATAGAGATGTGCTGCAAGACTGACAGGTTTAAATGGTCATTTTTTCCAACAACAATAAGAGACCAGAATGCTTGTAATCGAAATCCCCCACTAGTCGGCTACACATAATAAGTAGTAAGCTACAAGGTAGCGACTGCGCATGGTTATACTAGTATGTTTATGTATATTTTTTGCAGGTTCCCCCCACCTTTCCCCTTCCATTTGAAAAACCCTAACCCCTTCATCCCTTACCCTTTCTTCCTTGTGCTGCAACCCCTACCACACACCTCTTTGGTGGCTCGCAGGGTATTGTTGTAGATGTAGACTGGTCTGCGCAGTGGACTGCCACGCGGTGAGCATCAAGCATCGCTAAAACCTGAACCCACAAATAGATACAACTAATTTTAAGCTTGATGAAGTTTCGTCTGTATCTAGAGCTCCACCTTCATTCCGAACAAAAGAACATAAGCTACGTCAAGAACATATCCTAACACAATGCAACAAATATCTAAGGGCCAGAGAAGGGTTTAAAATAAGGGGGGATTTAAGTTATATTTTAGGGGATGACCCTAACTCTTTAAATGGTTTCAATATTTTTAAGGGAAAGTGGCCTGAGGCAACTTTAATTTCTTAATTTTTTATTCTTTTTGTTTTAAATATTTGTTTATATGTATATATATATATATATATATATATATATATGTGTGTGTGTGTGTGTGTATATTTATATATGTAAAAACATATATATATATATATATATATATATATATATATATATATATATATATATATATATAAACATGTACATACATGTATATATATACATATATATATATATATAGGTATATACATATATATCGTGGTGCAAATGACCATAGCTGGCGATGAACCCTAAAAACCCCCAATACGACTTCTAGGAATAATTCCAGGAATTATGTTTCGGGATCTTTTGTCGAATTCTCTCAGAGAGAGAATTCGACAAAAGAATTCTCTAAAGAGAAGTTTTGCGGAATTCCTCCGAAATTAAATGTAGCTCTTCACCTTGAAGAAGAAACAACCCACTAAGTAGTGATGAAGGAATGATATGGCATTTGATGCAATTGCAGAAAGCGCAGGAGGAATATGAAGTATCAGAGGGAATGGGGAAGCTGTGAAGACGCGGGAA